>NW_026262723.1:31117119-31135654 GCF_021869535.1 Mytilus californianus | reverse complement strand
AAAGTATTGCCTCAGAATTTTTTTTTATAAACTTTGAAAGTTAGGGTAGGGTAGGGTGCCGGACCCCAACTTTGGATCAATTTAAAAAAAAATCCGTGCTATACCCCACCTGGATTTTTCAGTCAAGCATTGCCTAAGGGTCCCAACTTTCATTTGCACCTAGTGTGGAAAAAAGTATTGCCTCAGAATTTTTTTTATAAACTTTGAAAGTTAGGGTAGGGTAGGGTGCCGGACCCCACAACTTTGGATCAATTTAAAAAAAAATCCGTGCTATACCCCACCTGGATTTTTCAGTCAAGCATGCCTAAGGGTCCCAACTTTCATTTGCACCTAGTGTGGAAAAAAGTATTGCCTCAGAATTTTTTTTATAAACTTTGAAAGTTAGGGTAGGGTAGGGTGCCGGACCCCAACTTTGGATCAATTTAAAAAAAAATCCGTGCTATACCCCACCTGGATTTTTCAGTCAAGCATGCCTAAGGGTCCCAACTTTCATTTGCACCTAGTGTGGAAAAAAGTATTGCCTCAGAATTTTTTTTATAAACTTTGAAAGTTAGGGTAGGGTAGGGTGCCGGACCCCAACTTTGGATCAATTTAAAAAAAAATCCGTGCTATACCCCACCTGGATTTTTCAGTCAAGCATGCCTAAGGGTCCCAACTTTCATTTGCACCTAGTGTGGAAAAAAGTATTGCCTCAGAATTTTTTTTATAAACTTTGAAAGTTAGGGTAGGGTAGGGTGCCGGACCCCAACTTTGGATCAATTTAAAAAAAAATCCGTGCTATACCCCACCTGGATTTTTCAGTCAAGCATGCCTAAGGGTCCCAACTTTCATTTGCACCTAGTGTGGAAAAAAGTATTGCCTCAGAATTTTTTTTATAAACTTTGAAAGTTAGGGTAGGGTAGGGTGCCGGACCCCAACTTTGGATCAATTTAAAAAAAAATCCGTGCTATACCCCACCTGGATTTTTCAGTCAAGCATGCCTAAGGGTCCCAACTTTCATTTGCACCTAGTGTGGAAAAAAGTATTGCCTCAGAATTTTTTTTATAAACTTTGAAAGTTAGGGTAGGGTAGGGTGCCGGACCCCAACTTTGGATCAATTTAAAAAAAAATCCGTGCTATACCCCACCTGGATTTTTCAGTCAAGCATGCCTAAGGGTCCCAACTTTCATTTGCACCTAGTGTGGAAAAAAGTATTGCCTCAGAATTTTTTTTATAAACTTTGAAAGTTAGGGTAGGGTAGGGTGCCGGACCCCAACTTTGGATCAATTTAAAAAAAAATCCGTGCTATACCCCACCTGGATTTTTCAGTCAAGCATGCCTAAGGGTCCCAACTTTCATTTGCACCTAGTGTGGAAAAAAGTATTGCCTCAGAATTTTTTTTATAAACTTTGAAAGTTAGGGTAGGGTAGGGTGCCGGACCCCAACTTTGGATCAATTTAAAAAAAAATCCGTGCTATACCCCACCTGGATTTTTCAGTCAAGCATGCCTAAGGGTCCCAACTTTCATTTGCACCTAGTGTGGAAAAAAGTATTGCCTCAGAATTTTTTTTATAAACTTTGAAAGTTAGGGTAGGGTAGGGTGCCGGACCCCAACTTTGGATCAATTTAAAAAAAAATCCGTGCTATACCCCACCTGGATTTTTCAGTCAAGCATGCCTAAGGGTCCCAACTTTCATTTGCACCTAGTGTGGAAAAAAGTATTGCCTCAGAATTTTTTTTATAAACTTTGAAAGTTAGGGTAGGGTAGGGTGCCGGACCCCAACTTTGGATCAATTTAAAAAAAAATCCGTGCTATACCCCACCTGGATTTTTCAGTCAAGCATGCCTAAGGGTCCCAACTTTCATTTGCACCTAGTGTGGAAAAAAGTATTGCCTCAGAATTTTTTTTATAAACTTTGAAAGTTAGGGTAGGGTAGGGTGCCGGACCCCAACTTTGGATCAATTTAAAAAAAAATCCGTGCTATACCCCACCTGGATTTTTCAGTCAAGCATGCCTAAGGGTCCCAACTTTCATTTGCACCTAGTGTGGAAAAAAGTATTGCCTCAGAATTTTTTTTATAAACTTTGAAAGTTAGGGTAGGGTAGGGTGCCGGACCCCAACTTTGGATCAATTTAAAAAAAAATCCGTGCTATACCCCACCTGGATTTTTCAGTCAAGCATGCCTAAGGGTCCCAACTTTCATTTGCACCTAGTGTGGAAAAAAGTATTGCCTCAGAATTTTTTTTATAAACTTTGAAAGTTAGGGTAGGGTAGGGTGCCGGACCCCAACTTTGGATCAATTTAAAAAAAAATCCGTGCTATACCCCACCTGGATTTTTCAGTCAAGCATGCCTAAGGGTCCCAACTTTCATTTGCACCTAGTGTGGAAAAAAGTATTGCCTCAGAATTTTTTTTATAAACTTTGAAAGTTAGGGTAGGGTAGGGTGCCGGACCCCAACTTTGGATCAATTTAAAAAAAAATCCGTGCTATACCCCACCTGGATTTTTCAGTCAAGCATGCCTAAGGGTCCCAACTTTCATTTGCACCTAGTGTGGAAAAAAGTATTGCCTCAGAATTTTTTTTATAAACTTTGAAAGTTAGGGTAGGGTAGGGTGCCGGACCCCAACTTTGGATCAATTTAAAAAAAAATCCGTGCTATACCCCACCTGGATTTTTCAGTCAAGCATGCCTAAGGGTCCCAACTTTCATTTGCACCTAGTGTGGAAAAAAGTATTGCCTCAGAATTTTTTTTATAAACTTTGAAAGTTAGGGTAGGGTAGGGTGCCGGACCCCAACTTTGGATCAATTTAAAAAAAAATCCGTGCTATACCCCACCTGGATTTTTCAGTCAAGCATGCCTAAGGGTCCCAACTTTCATTTGCACCTAGTGTGGAAAAAAGTATTGCCTCAGAATTTTTTTTATAAACTTTGAAAGTTAGGGTAGGGTAGGGTGCCGGACCCCAACTTTGGATCAATTTAAAAAAAAATCCGTGCTATACCCCACCTGGATTTTTCAGTCAAGCATGCCTAAGGGTCCCAACTTTCATTTGCACCTAGTGTGGAAAAAAGTATTGCCTCAGAATTTTTTTTATAAACTTTGAAAGTTAGGGTAGGGTAGGGTGCCGGACCCCAACTTTGGATCAATTTAAAAAAAAATCCGTGCTATACCCCACCTGGATTTTTCAGTCAAGCATGCCTAAGGGTCCCAACTTTCATTTGCACCTAGTGTGGAAAAAAGTATTGCCTCAGAATTTTTTTTATAAACTTTGAAAGTTAGGGTAGGGTAGGGTGCCGGACCCCAACTTTGGATCAATTTAAAAAAAAATCCGTGCTATACCCCACCTGGATTTTTCAGTCAAGCATGCCTAAGGGTCCCAACTTTCATTTGCACCTAGTGTGGAAAAAAGTATTGCCTCAGAATTTTTTTTATAAACTTTGAAAGTTAGGGTAGGGTAGGGTGCCGGACCCCAACTTTGGATCAATTTAAAAAAAAATCCGTGCTATACCCCACCTGGATTTTTCAGTCAAGCATGCCTAAGGGTCCCAACTTTCATTTGCACCTAGTGTGGAAAAAAGTATTGCCTCAGAATTTTTTTTATAAACTTTGAAAGTTAGGGTAGGGTAGGGTGCCGGACCCCAACTTTGGATCAATTTAAAAAAAAATCCGTGCTATACCCCACCTGGATTTTTCAGTCAAGCATGCCTAAGGGTCCCAACTTTCATTTGCACCTAGTGTGGAAAAAAGTATTGCCTCAGAATTTTTTTTATAAACTTTGAAAGTTAGGGTAGGGTAGGGTGCCGGACCCCAACTTTGGATCAATTTAAAAAAAAATCCGTGCTATACCCCACCTGGATTTTTCAGTCAAGCATGCCTAAGGGTCCCAACTTTCATTTGCACCTAGTGTGGAAAAAAGTATTGCCTCAGAATTTTTTTTATAAACTTTGAAAGTTAGGGTAGGGTAGGGTGCCGGACCCCAACTTTGGATCAATTTAAAAAAAAATCCGTGCTATACCCCACCTGGATTTTTCAGTCAAGCATGCCTAAGGGTCCCAACTTTCATTTGCACCTAGTGTGGAAAAAAGTATTGCCTCAGAATTTTTTTTATAAACTTTGAAAGTTAGGGTAGGGTAGGGTGCCGGACCCCAACTTTGGATCAATTTAAAAAAAAATCCGTGCTATACCCCACCTGGATTTTTCAGTCAAGCATGCCTAAGGGTCCCAACTTTCATTTGCACCTAGTGTGGAAAAAAGTATTGCCTCAGAATTTTTTTTATAAACTTTGAAAGTTAGGGTAGGGTAGGGTGCCGGACCCCAACTTTGGATCAATTTAAAAAAAAATCCGTGCTATACCCCACCTGGATTTTTCAGTCAAGCATGCCTAAGGGTCCCAACTTTCATTTGCACCTAGTGTGGAAAAAAGTATTGCCTCAGAATTTTTTTTATAAACTTTGAAAGTTAGGGTAGGGTAGGGTGCCGGACCCCAACTTTGGATCAATTTAAAAAAAAATCCGTGCTATACCCCACCTGGATTTTTCAGTCAAGCATGCCTAAGGGTCCCAACTTTCATTTGCACCTAGTGTGGAAAAAAGTATTGCCTCAGAATTTTTTTTATAAACTTTGAAAGTTAGGGTAGGGTAGGGTGCCGGACCCCAACTTTGGATCAATTTAAAAAAAAATCCGTGCTATACCCCACCTGGATTTTTCAGTCAAGCATGCCTAAGGGTCCCAACTTTCATTTGCACCTAGTGTGGAAAAAAGTATTGCCTCAGAATTTTTTTTATAAACTTTGAAAGTTAGGGTAGGGTAGGGTGCCGGACCCCAACTTTGGATCAATTTAAAAAAAAATCCGTGCTATACCCCACCTGGATTTTTCAGTCAAGCATGCCTAAGGGTCCCAACTTTCATTTGCACCTAGTGTGGAAAAAAGTATTGCCTCAGAATTTTTTTTATAAACTTTGAAAGTTAGGGTAGGGTAGGGTGCCGGACCCCAACTTTGGATCAATTTAAAAAAAAATCCGTGCTATACCCCACCTGGATTTTTCAGTCAAGCATGCCTAAGGGTCCCAACTTTCATTTGCACCTAGTGTGGAAAAAAGTATTGCCTCAGAATTTTTTTTATAAACTTTGAAAGTTAGGGTAGGGTAGGGTGCCGGACCCCAACTTTGGATCAATTTAAAAAAAAATCCGTGCTATACCCCACCTGGATTTTTCAGTCAAGCATGCCTAAGGGTCCCAACTTTCATTTGCACCTAGTGTGGAAAAAAGTATTGCCTCAGAATTTTTTTTATAAACTTTGAAAGTTAGGGTAGGGTAGGGTGCCGGACCCCAACTTTGGATCAATTTAAAAAAAAATCCGTGCTATACCCCACCTGGATTTTTCAGTCAAGCATGCCTAAGGGTCCCAACTTTCATTTGCACCTAGTGTGGAAAAAAGTATTGCCTCAGAATTTTTTTTATAAACTTTGAAAGTTAGGGTAGGGTAGGGTGCCGGACCCCAACTTTGGATCAATTTAAAAAAAAATCCGTGCTATACCCCACCTGGATTTTTCAGTCAAGCATGCCTAAGGGTCCCAACTTTCATTTGCACCTAGTGTGGAAAAAAGTATTGCCTCAGAATTTTTTTTATAAACTTTGAAAGTTAGGGTAGGGTAGGGTGCCGGACCCCAACTTTGGATCAATTTAAAAAAAAATCCGTGCTATACCCCACCTGGATTTTTCAGTCAAGCATGCCTAAGGGTCCCAACTTTCATTTGCACCTAGTGTGGAAAAAAGTATTGCCTCAGAATTTTTTTTATAAACTTTGAAAGTTAGGGTAGGGTAGGGTGCCGGACCCCAACTTTGGATCAATTTAAAAAAAAATCCGTGCTATACCCCACCTGGATTTTTCAGTCAAGCATGCCTAAGGGTCCCAACTTTCATTTGCACCTAGTGTGGAAAAAAGTATTGCCTCAGAATTTTTTTTATAAACTTTGAAAGTTAGGGTAGGGTAGGGTGCCGGACCCCAACTTTGGATCAATTTAAAAAAAAATCCGTGCTATACCCCACCTGGATTTTTCAGTCAAGCATGCCTAAGGGTCCCAACTTTCATTTGCACCTAGTGTGGAAAAAAGTATTGCCTCAGAATTTTTTTTATAAACTTTGAAAGTTAGGGTAGGGTAGGGTGCCGGACCCCAACTTTGGATCAATTTAAAAAAAAATCCGTGCTATACCCCACCTGGATTTTTCAGTCAAGCATGCCTAAGGGTCCCAACTTTCATTTGCACCTAGTGTGGAAAAAAGTATTGCCTCAGAATTTTTTTTATAAACTTTGAAAGTTAGGGTAGGGTAGGGTGCCGGACCCCAACTTTGGATCAATTTAAAAAAAAATCCGTGCTATACCCCACCTGGATTTTTCAGTCAAGCATGCCTAAGGGTCCCAACTTTCATTTGCACCTAGTGTGGAAAAAAGTATTGCCTCAGAATTTTTTTTATAAACTTTGAAAGTTAGGGTAGGGTAGGGTGCCGGACCCCAACTTTGGATCAATTTAAAAAAAAATCCGTGCTATACCCCACCTGGATTTTTCAGTCAAGCATGCCTAAGGGTCCCAACTTTCATTTGCACCTAGTGTGGAAAAAAGTATTGCCTCAGAATTTTTTTTATAAACTTTGAAAGTTAGGGTAGGGTAGGGTGCCGGACCCCAACTTTGGATCAATTTAAAAAAAAATCCGTGCTATACCCCACCTGGATTTTTCAGTCAAGCATGCCTAAGGGTCCCAACTTTCATTTGCACCTAGTGTGGAAAAAAGTATTGCCTCAGAATTTTTTTTATAAACTTTGAAAGTTAGGGTAGGGTAGGGTGCCGGACCCCAACTTTGGATCAATTTAAAAAAAAATCCGTGCTATACCCCACCTGGATTTTTCAGTCAAGCATGCCTAAGGGTCCCAACTTTCATTTGCACCTAGTGTGGAAAAAAGTATTGCCTCAGAATTTTTTTTATAAACTTTGAAAGTTAGGGTAGGGTAGGGTGCCGGACCCCAACTTTGGATCAATTTAAAAAAAAATCCGTGCTATACCCCACCTGGATTTTTCAGTCAAGCATGCCTAAGGGTCCCAACTTTCATTTGCACCTAGTGTGGAAAAAAGTATTGCCTCAGAATTTTTTTTATAAACTTTGAAAGTTAGGGTAGGGTAGGGTGCCGGACCCCAACTTTGGATCAATTTAAAAAAAAATCCGTGCTATACCCCACCTGGATTTTTCAGTCAAGCATGCCTAAGGGTCCCAACTTTCATTTGCACCTAGTGTGGAAAAAAGTATTGCCTCAGAATTTTTTTTATAAACTTTGAAAGTTAGGGTAGGGTAGGGTGCCGGACCCCAACTTTGGATCAATTTAAAAAAAAATCCGTGCTATACCCCACCTGGATTTTTCAGTCAAGCATGCCTAAGGGTCCCAACTTTCATTTGCACCTAGTGTGGAAAAAAGTATTGCCTCAGAATTTTTTTTATAAACTTTGAAAGTTAGGGTAGGGTAGGGTGCCGGACCCCAACTTTGGATCAATTTAAAAAAAAATCCGTGCTATACCCCACCTGGATTTTTCAGTCAAGCATGCCTAAGGGTCCCAACTTTCATTTGCACCTAGTGTGGAAAAAAGTATTGCCTCAGAATTTTTTTTATAAACTTTGAAAGTTAGGGTAGGGTAGGGTGCCGGACCCCAACTTTGGATCAATTTAAAAAAAAATCCGTGCTATACCCCACCTGGATTTTTCAGTCAAGCATGCCTAAGGGTCCCAACTTTCATTTGCACCTAGTGTGGAAAAAAGTATTGCCTCAGAATTTTTTTTATAAACTTTGAAAGTTAGGGTAGGGTAGGGTGCCGGACCCCAACTTTGGATCAATTTAAAAAAAAATCCGTGCTATACCCCACCTGGATTTTTCAGTCAAGCATGCCTAAGGGTCCCAACTTTCATTTGCACCTAGTGTGGAAAAAAGTATTGCCTCAGAATTTTTTTTATAAACTTTGAAAGTTAGGGTAGGGTAGGGTGCCGGACCCCAACTTTGGATCAATTTAAAAAAAAATCCGTGCTATACCCCACCTGGATTTTTCAGTCAAGCATGCCTAAGGGTCCCAACTTTCATTTGCACCTAGTGTGGAAAAAAGTATTGCCTCAGAATTTTTTTTATAAACTTTGAAAGTTAGGGTAGGGTAGGGTGCCGGACCCCAACTTTGGATCAATTTAAAAAAAAATCCGTGCTATACCCCACCTGGATTTTTCAGTCAAGCATGCCTAAGGGTCCCAACTTTCATTTGCACCTAGTGTGGAAAAAAGTATTGCCTCAGAATTTTTTTTATAAACTTTGAAAGTTAGGGTAGGGTAGGGTGCCGGACCCCAACTTTGGATCAATTTAAAAAAAAATCCGTGCTATACCCCACCTGGATTTTTCAGTCAAGCATGCCTAAGGGTCCCAACTTTCATTTGCACCTAGTGTGGAAAAAAGTATTGCCTCAGAATTTTTTTTATAAACTTTGAAAGTTAGGGTAGGGTAGGGTGCCGGACCCCAACTTTGGATCAATTTAAAAAAAAATCCGTGCTATACCCCACCTGGATTTTTCAGTCAAGCATGCCTAAGGGTCCCAACTTTCATTTGCACCTAGTGTGGAAAAAAGTATTGCCTCAGAATTTTTTTTATAAACTTTGAAAGTTAGGGTAGGGTAGGGTGCCGGACCCCAACTTTGGATCAATTTAAAAAAAAATCCGTGCTATACCCCACCTGGATTTTTCAGTCAAGCATGCCTAAGGGTCCCAACTTTCATTTGCACCTAGTGTGGAAAAAAGTATTGCCTCAGAATTTTTTTTATAAACTTTGAAAGTTAGGGTAGGGTAGGGTGCCGGACCCCAACTTTGGATCAATTTAAAAAAAAATCCGTGCTATACCCCACCTGGATTTTTCAGTCAAGCATGCCTAAGGGTCCCAACTTTCATTTGCACCTAGTGTGGAAAAAAGTATTGCCTCAGAATTTTTTTTATAAACTTTGAAAGTTAGGGTAGGGTAGGGTGCCGGACCCCAACTTTGGATCAATTTAAAAAAAAATCCGTGCTATACCCCACCTGGATTTTTCAGTCAAGCATGCCTAAGGGTCCCAACTTTCATTTGCACCTAGTGTGGAAAAAAGTATTGCCTCAGAATTTTTTTTATAAACTTTGAAAGTTAGGGTAGGGTAGGGTGCCGGACCCCAACTTTGGATCAATTTAAAAAAAAATCCGTGCTATACCCCACCTGGATTTTTCAGTCAAGCATGCCTAAGGGTCCCAACTTTCATTTGCACCTAGTGTGGAAAAAAGTATTGCCTCAGAATTTTTTTTATAAACTTTGAAAGTTAGGGTAGGGTAGGGTGCCGGACCCCAACTTTGGATCAATTTAAAAAAAAATCCGTGCTATACCCCACCTGGATTTTTCAGTCAAGCATGCCTAAGGGTCCCAACTTTCATTTGCACCTAGTGTGGAAAAAAGTATTGCCTCAGAATTTTTTTTATAAACTTTGAAAGTTAGGGTAGGGTAGGGTGCCGGACCCCAACTTTGGATCAATTTAAAAAAAAATCCGTGCTATACCCCACCTGGATTTTTCAGTCAAGCATGCCTAAGGGTCCCAACTTTCATTTGCACCTAGTGTGGAAAAAAGTATTGCCTCAGAATTTTTTTTATAAACTTTGAAAGTTAGGGTAGGGTAGGGTGCCGGACCCCAACTTTGGATCAATTTAAAAAAAAATCCGTGCTATACCCCACCTGGATTTTTCAGTCAAGCATGCCTAAGGGTCCCAACTTTCATTTGCACCTAGTGTGGAAAAAAGTATTGCCTCAGAATTTTTTTTATAAACTTTGAAAGTTAGGGTAGGGTAGGGTGCCGGACCCCAACTTTGGATCAATTTAAAAAAAAATCCGTGCTATACCCCACCTGGATTTTTCAGTCAAGCATGCCTAAGGGTCCCAACTTTCATTTGCACCTAGTGTGGAAAAAAGTATTGCCTCAGAATTTTTTTTATAAACTTTGAAAGTTAGGGTAGGGTAGGGTGCCGGACCCCAACTTTGGATCAATTTAAAAAAAAATCCGTGCTATACCCCACCTGGATTTTTCAGTCAAGCATGCCTAAGGGTCCCAACTTTCATTTGCACCTAGTGTGGAAAAAAGTATTGCCTCAGAATTTTTTTTATAAACTTTGAAAGTTAGGGTAGGGTAGGGTGCCGGACCCCAACTTTGGATCAATTTAAAAAAAAATCCGTGCTATACCCCACCTGGATTTTTCAGTCAAGCATGCCTAAGGGTCCCAACTTTCATTTGCACCTAGTGTGGAAAAAAGTATTGCCTCAGAATTTTTTTTATAAACTTTGAAAGTTAGGGTAGGGTAGGGTGCCGGACCCCAACTTTGGATCAATTTAAAAAAAAATCCGTGCTATACCCCACCTGGATTTTTCAGTCAAGCATGCCTAAGGGTCCCAACTTTCATTTGCACCTAGTGTGGAAAAAAGTATTGCCTCAGAATTTTTTTTATAAACTTTGAAAGTTAGGGTAGGGTAGGGTGCCGGACCCCAACTTTGGATCAATTTAAAAAAAAATCCGTGCTATACCCCACCTGGATTTTTCAGTCAAGCATGCCTAAGGGTCCCAACTTTCATTTGCACCTAGTGTGGAAAAAAGTATTGCCTCAGAATTTTTTTTATAAACTTTGAAAGTTAGGGTAGGGTAGGGTGCCGGACCCCAACTTTGGATCAATTTAAAAAAAAATCCGTGCTATACCCCACCTGGATTTTTCAGTCAAGCATGCCTAAGGGTCCCAACTTTCATTTGCACCTAGTGTGGAAAAAAGTATTGCCTCAGAATTTTTTTTATAAACTTTGAAAGTTAGGGTAGGGTAGGGTGCCGGACCCCAACTTTGGATCAATTTAAAAAAAAATCCGTGCTATACCCCACCTGGATTTTTCAGTCAAGCATGCCTAAGGGTCCCAACTTTCATTTGCACCTAGTGTGGAAAAAAGTATTGCCTCAGAATTTTTTTTATAAACTTTGAAAGTTAGGGTAGGGTAGGGTGCCGGACCCCAACTTTGGATCAATTTAAAAAAAAATCCGTGCTATACCCCACCTGGATTTTTCAGTCAAGCATGCCTAAGGGTCCCAACTTTCATTTGCACCTAGTGTGGAAAAAAGTATTGCCTCAGAATTTTTTTTATAAACTTTGAAAGTTAGGGTAGGGTAGGGTGCCGGACCCCAACTTTGGATCAATTTAAAAAAAAATCCGTGCTATACCCCACCTGGATTTTTCAGTCAAGCATGCCTAAGGGTCCCAACTTTCATTTGCACCTAGTGTGGAAAAAAGTATTGCCTCAGAATTTTTTTTATAAACTTTGAAAGTTAGGGTAGGGTAGGGTGCCGGACCCCAACTTTGGATCAATTTAAAAAAAAATCCGTGCTATACCCCACCTGGATTTTTCAGTCAAGCATGCCTAAGGGTCCCAACTTTCATTTGCACCTAGTGTGGAAAAAAGTATTGCCTCAGAATTTTTTTTATAAACTTTGAAAGTTAGGGTAGGGTAGGGTGCCGGACCCCAACTTTGGATCAATTTAAAAAAAAATCCGTGCTATACCCCACCTGGATTTTTCAGTCAAGCATGCCTAAGGGTCCCAACTTTCATTTGCACCTAGTGTGGAAAAAAGTATTGCCTCAGAATTTTTTTTATAAACTTTGAAAGTTAGGGTAGGGTAGGGTGCCGGACCCCAACTTTGGATCAATTTAAAAAAAAATCCGTGCTATACCCCACCTGGATTTTTCAGTCAAGCATGCCTAAGGGTCCCAACTTTCATTTGCACCTAGTGTGGAAAAAAGTATTGCCTCAGAATTTTTTTTATAAACTTTGAAAGTTAGGGTAGGGTAGGGTGCCGGACCCCAACTTTGGATCAATTTAAAAAAAAATCCGTGCTATACCCCACCTGGATTTTTCAGTCAAGCATGCCTAAGGGTCCCAACTTTCATTTGCACCTAGTGTGGAAAAAAGTATTGCCTCAGAATTTTTTTTATAAACTTTGAAAGTTAGGGTAGGGTAGGGTGCCGGACCCCAACTTTGGATCAATTTAAAAAAAAATCCGTGCTATACCCCACCTGGATTTTTCAGTCAAGCATGCCTAAGGGTCCCAACTTTCATTTGCACCTAGTGTGGAAAAAAGTATTGCCTCAGAATTTTTTTTATAAACTTTGAAAGTTAGGGTAGGGTAGGGTGCCGGACCCCAACTTTGGATCAATTTAAAAAAAAATCCGTGCTATACCCCACCTGGATTTTTCAGTCAAGCATGCCTAAGGGTCCCAACTTTCATTTGCACCTAGTGTGGAAAAAAGTATTGCCTCAGAATTTTTTTTATAAACTTTGAAAGTTAGGGTAGGGTAGGGTGCCGGACCCCAACTTTGGATCAATTTAAAAAAAAATCCGTGCTATACCCCACCTGGATTTTTCAGTCAAGCATGCCTAAGGGTCCCAACTTTCATTTGCACCTAGTGTGGAAAAAAGTATTGCCTCAGAATTTTTTTTATAAACTTTGAAAGTTAGGGTAGGGTAGGGTGCCGGACCCCAACTTTGGATCAATTTAAAAAAAAATCCGTGCTATACCCCACCTGGATTTTTCAGTCAAGCATGCCTAAGGGTCCCAACTTTCATTTGCACCTAGTGTGGAAAAAAGTATTGCCTCAGAATTTTTTTTATAAACTTTGAAAGTTAGGGTAGGGTAGGGTGCCGGACCCCAACTTTGGATCAATTTAAAAAAAAATCCGTGCTATACCCCACCTGGATTTTTCAGTCAAGCATGCCTAAGGGTCCCAACTTTCATTTGCACCTAGTGTGGAAAAAAGTATTGCCTCAGAATTTTTTTTATAAACTTTGAAAGTTAGGGTAGGGTAGGGTGCCGGACCCCAACTTTGGATCAATTTAAAAAAAAATCCGTGCTATACCCCACCTGGATTTTTCAGTCAAGCATGCCTAAGGGTCCCAACTTTCATTTGCACCTAGTGTGGAAAAAAGTATTGCCTCAGAATTTTTTTTATAAACTTTGAAAGTTAGGGTAGGGTAGGGTGCCGGACCCCAACTTTGGATCAATTTAAAAAAAAATCCGTGCTATACCCCACCTGGATTTTTCAGTCAAGCATGCCTAAGGGTCCCAACTTTCATTTGCACCTAGTGTGGAAAAAAGTATTGCCTCAGAATTTTTTTTATAAACTTTGAAAGTTAGGGTAGGGTAGGGTGCCGGACCCCAACTTTGGATCAATTTAAAAAAAAATCCGTGCTATACCCCACCTGGATTTTTCAGTCAAGCATGCCTAAGGGTCCCAACTTTCATTTGCACCTAGTGTGGAAAAAAGTATTGCCTCAGAATTTTTTTTATAAACTTTGAAAGTTAGGGTAGGGTAGGGTGCCGGACCCCAACTTTGGATCAATTTAAAAAAAAATCCGTGCTATACCCCACCTGGATTTTTCAGTCAAGCATGCCTAAGGGTCCCAACTTTCATTTGCACCTAGTGTGGAAAAAAGTATTGCCTCAGAATTTTTTTTATAAACTTTGAAAGTTAGGGTAGGGTAGGGTGCCGGACCCCAACTTTGGATCAATTTAAAAAAAAATCCGTGCTATACCCCACCTGGATTTTTCAGTCAAGCATGCCTAAGGGTCCCAACTTTCATTTGCACCTAGTGTGGAAAAAAGTATTGCCTCAGAATTTTTTTTATAAACTTTGAAAGTTAGGGTAGGGTAGGGTGCCGGACCCCAACTTTGGATCAATTTAAAAAAAAATCCGTGCTATACCCCACCTGGATTTTTCAGTCAAGCATGCCTAAGGGTCCCAACTTTCATTTGCACCTAGTGTGGAAAAAAGTATTGCCTCAGAATTTTTTTTATAAACTTTGAAAGTTAGGGTAGGGTAGGGTGCCGGACCCCAACTTTGGATCAATTTAAAAAAAAATCCGTGCTATACCCCACCTGGATTTTTCAGTCAAGCATGCCTAAGGGTCCCAACTTTCATTTGCACCTAGTGTGGAAAAAAGTATTGCCTCAGAATTTATTTTATAAACTTTGAAAGTTAGGGTAGGGTAGGGTGCCGGACCCCAACTTTGGATCAATTTTAAAAAAAATCCGTGCTATACCCCACCTGGATTTTTCAGTCAAGCATGCCTAAGGGTCCCAACTTTCATTTGCACCTAGTGTGGAAAAAAGTATTGCCTCAGAATTTATTTTATAAACTTTGAAAGTTAGGGTAGGGTAGGGTGCCGGACCCCAACTTTGGATCAATTTTAAAAAAAATCCGTGCTATACCCCACCTGGATTTTTCAGTCAAGCATGCCTAAGGGTCCCAACTTTCATTTGCACCTAGTGTGGAAAAAAGTATTGCCTCAGAATTTTTTTTATAAACTTTGAAAGTTAGGGTAGGGTAGGGTGCCGGACCCCAACTTTGGATCAATTTTAAAAAAAATCCGTGCTATACCCCACCTGGATTTTTCAGTCAAGCATGCCTAAGGGTCCCAACTTTCATTTGCACCTAGTGTGGAAAAAAGTATTGCCTCAGAATTTTTTTTATAAACTTTGAAAGTTAGGGTAGGGTAGGGTGCCGGACCCCAACTTTGGATCAATTTTAAAAAAAATCCGTGCTATACCCCACCTGGATTTTTCAGTCAAGCATGCCTAAGGGTCCCAACTTTCATTTGCACCTAGTGTGGAAAAAAGTATTGCCTCAGAATTTTTTTTATAAACTTTGAAAGTTAGGGTAGGGTAGGGTGCCGGACCCCAACTTTGGATCAATTTTAAAAAAAATCCGTGCTATACCCCACCTGGATTTTTCAGTCAAGCATGCCTAAGGGTCCCAACTTTCATTTGCACCTAGTGTGGAAAAAAGTATTGCCTCAGAATTTTTTTTATAAACTTTGAAAGTTAGGGTAGGGTAGGGTGCCGGACCCCAACTTTGGATCAATTTTTAAAAAAATCCGTGCTATACCCCACCTGGATTTTTCAGTCAAGCATGCCTAAGGGTCCCAACTTTCATTTGCACCTAGTGTGGAAAAAAGTATTGCCTCAGAATTTTTTTATAAACTTTGAAAGTTAGGGTAGGGTAGGGTGCCGGACCCCAACTTTGGATCAATTTTAAAAAAAATCCGTGCTATACCCCACCTGGATTTTTCAGTCAAGCATGCCTAAGGGTCCCAACTTTCATTTGCACCTAGTGTGGAAAAAAGTATTGCCTCAGAATTTTTTTTATAAACTTTGAAAGTTAGGGTAGGGTAGGGTGCCGGACCCCAACTTTGGATCAATTTAAAAAAAAATCCGTGCTATACCCCACCTGGATTTTTCAGTCAAGCATGCCTAAGGGTCCCAACTTTCATTTGCACCTAGTGTGGAAAAAAGTATTGCCTCAGAATTTTTTTTATAAACTTTGAAAGTTAGGGTAGGGTAGGGTGCCGGACCCCAACTTTGGATCAATTTTAAAAAAAATCCGTGCTATACCCCACCTGGATTTTTCAGTCAAGCATGCCTAAGGGTCCCAACTTTCATTTGCACCTAGTGTGGAAAAAAGTATTGCCTCAGAATTTTTTTTATAAACTTTGAAAGTTAGGGTAGGGTAGGGTGCCGGACCCCAACTTTGGATCAATTTTAAAAAAAATCCGTGCTATACCTCACCTGGATTTTTCAGTCAAGCATGCCTAAGGGTCCCAACTTTCATTTGCACCTAGTGTGGAAAAAAGTATTGCCTCAGAATTTTTTTTATAAACTTTGAAAGTTAGGGTAGGGTAGGGTGCCGGACCCCAACTTTGGATCAATTTAAAAAAAAATCCGTGCTATACCCCACCTGGATTTTTCAGTCAAGCATGCCTAAGGGTCCCAACTTTCATTTGCACCTAGTGTGGAAAAAAGTATTGCCTCAGAATTTTTTTTATAAACTTTGAAAGTTAGGGTAGGGTAGGGTGCCGGACCCCAACTTTGGATCAATTTTAAAAAAAATCCGTGCTATACCCCACCTGGATTTTTCAGTCAAGCATGCCTAAGGGTCCCAACTTTCATTTGCACCTAGTGTGGAAAAAAGTATTGCCTCAGAATTTTTTTTATAAACTTTGAAAGTTAGGGTAGGGTAGGGTGCCGGACCCCAACTTTGGATCAATTTTAAAAAAAATCCGTGCTATACCCCACCTGGATTTTTCAGTCAAGCATGCCTAAGGGTCCCAACTTTCATTTGCACCTAGTGTGGAAAAAAGTATTGCCTCAGAATTTTGTTTATAAACTTTGAAAGTTAGGGTAGGGTAGGGTGCCGGACCCCAACTTTGGATCAATTTTAAAAAAAATCCGTGCTATACCCCACCTGGATTTTTCAGTCAAGCATGCCTAAGGGTCCCAACTTTCATTTGCACCTAGTGTGGAAAAAAGTATTGCCTCAGAATTTTTTTTATAAACTTTGAAAGTTAGGGTAGGGTAGGGTGCCGGACCCCAACTTTGGATCAATTTAAAAAAAAATCCGTGCTATACCCCACCTGGATTTTTCAGTCAAGCATGCCTAAGGGTCCCAACTTTCATTTGCACCTAGTGTGGAAAAAAGTATTGCCTCAGAATTTTTTTTATAAACTTTGAAAGTTAGGGTAGGGTAGGGTGCCGGACCCCAACTTTGGATCAATTTTAAAAAAAATCCGTGCTATACCCCACCTGGATTTTTCAGTCAAGCATGCCTAAGGGTCCCAACTTTCATTTGCACCTAGTGTGGAAAAAAGTATTGCCTCAGAATTTTTTTTATAATTTTGAAAGTTAGGGTAGGGTAGGGTGCCGGACCCCAACTTTGGATCAATTTTAAAAAAAATCCGTGCTATACCCCACCTGGATTTTTCAGTCAAGCATGCCTAAGGGTCCCAACTTTCATTTGCACCTAGTGTGGAAAAAAGTATTGCCTCAGAATTTTTTTTATAAACTTTGAAAGTTAGGGTAGGGTAGGGTGCCGGACCCCAACTTTGGATCAATTTTAAAAAAAATCCGTGCTATACCCCACCTGGATTTTTCAGTCAAGCATGCCTAAGGGTCCCAACTTTCATTTGCACCTAGTGTGGAAAAAAGTATTGCCTCAGAATTTTTTTTATAAACTTTGAAAGTTAGGGTAGGGTAGGGTGCCGGACCCCAACTTTGGATCAATTTTAAAAAAAATCCGTGCTATACCCCACCTGGATTTTTCAGTCAAGCATGCCTAAGGGTCCCAACTTTCATTTGCACCTAGTGTGGAAAAAAGTATTGCCTCAGAATTTTTTTTATAAACTTTGAAAGTTAGGGTAGGGTAGGGTGCCGGACCCCAACTTTGGATCAATTTTAAAAAAAATCCGTGCTATACCCCACCTGGATTTTTCAGTCAAGCATGCCTAAGGGTCCCAACTTTCATTTGCACCTAGTGTGGAAAAAAGTATTGCCTCAGAATTTTTTTTATAAACTTTGAAAGTTAGGGTAGGGTAGGGTGCCGGACCCCAACTTTGGATCAATTTAAAAAAAAATCCGTGCTATACCCCACCTGGATTTTTCAGTCAAGCATGCCTAAGGGTCCCAACTTTCATTTGCACCTAGTGTGGAAAAAAGTATTGCCTCAGAATTTTTTTTATAAACTTTGAAAGTTAGGGTAGGGTAGGGTGCCGGACCCCAACTTTGGATCAATTTTAAAAAAAATCCGTGCTATACCCCACCTGGATTTTTCAGTCAAGCATGCCTAAGGGTCCCAACTTTCATTTGCACCTAGTGTGGAAAAAAGTATTGCCTCAGAATTTTTTTTATAAACTTTGAAAGTTAGGGTAGGGTAGGGTGCCGGACCCCAACTTTGGATCAATTTTTAAAAAAATCCGTGCTATACCCCACCTGGATTTTTCAGTCAAGCATGCCTAAGGGTCCCAACTTTCATTTGCACCTAGTGTGGAAAAAAGTATTGCCTCAGAATTTTTTTTATAAACTTTGAAAGTTAGGGTAGGGTAGGGTGCCGGACCCCAACTTTGGATCAATTTTAAAAAAAATCCGTGCTATACCCCACCTGGATTTTTCAGTCAAGCATGCCTAAGGGTCCCAACTTTCATTTGCACCTAGTGTGGAAAAAAGTATTGCCTCAGCATTTTTTTTATAAACTTTGAAAGTTAGGGTAGGGTAGGGTGCCGGACCCCAACTTTGGATCAATTTTTAAAAAAATCCGTGCTATACCCCACCTGGATTTTTCAGTCAAGCATGCCTAAGGGTCCCAACTTTCATTTGCACCTAGTGTGGAAAAAAGTATTGCCTCAGAATTTTTTTTATAAACTTTGAAAGTTAGGGTAGGGTAGGGTGCCGGACCCCAACTTTGGATCAATTTAAAAAAAAATCCGTGCTATACCCCACCTGGATTTTTCAGTCAAGCATGCCTAAGGGTCCCAACTTTCATTTGCACCTAGTGTGGAAAAAAGTATTGCCTCAGAATTTTTTTTATAAACTTTGAAAGTTAGGGTAGGGTAGGGTGCCGGACCCCAACTTTGGATCAATTTTAAAAAAAATCCGTGCTATACTCCACCTGG